>NW_024395977.1:30905389-30925388 GCF_016617805.1 Bactrocera tryoni
TGGGATGATACGCTCAAGGATTCCGTGATATCTTCATCGCCGCATCAAATTCGCACACTGTTTTCGATTATAATATCGACATGTTTCCCCTCAAATCTGAATGATTTGTGGATGAAATATAGGGATGACATGTCTGAGAAGATGTGTTGCATCGCGTGCGTTGTGAAACTTTAAAGATCCTACATTGGAAATTACAGCAGAGATTTTACAATGACACATTGATCATAATAGCAGATATGTGTTTGTTGATGGCAAATAAAGTATTGTCGTGTTTGGGCCTGACAGCACCCAATCGTGCTATGCAAGATGCATTAAACCATGAGTTGCAAAGAGAACTCCAGTACGATACTCAAGCTATGACCGAAGCAGTTCGCACAACTGTTCCGCAAGTGAACGAAGAACAAAGGATTGCGTACGATCGTTTAACACAAGCTGTAAACAGTGGGTCTGGGGGGATTTACTTTCTTGATTCTCCTGGGGGTACTGGGAAAATGTTCCTAATTCCATTGCTATTAGCAAAGATCCGATCGCAAAGTGAGGTAGCCCTAGCGTTGGCTTCATCTGGAATAGCAGCAACTTTATTAGAAGGCGGACGAACTGCACATTCAGCCTTAAAATTACCATTAAACATGTATATCAACGAAACGCCAGTTTGCAACATTGCTAAAAATAGCGCTATGGAGAAGACTCTCCAAGTATGCAAATTGATAATTTGGGACGAATGCACAATGGCCCACAAGAGGTCGCTGGATGCACTAGATAGGACGTTAAAAGATTTACGTGATAACCAAAACATTTTTGGCGGAGCTATGATACTGTTGTCAGGTGATTTTCGTCAGACTCTTCCAGTAATTCCTCGATCGACTGTTGCGGACGAAATAAACGCATGTCTAAAATCATCAAATTTGTGGCGGCACGTAAAGACACTACAATGAAATACTAACATGCGAGTGTTTTTACAACAAGATCAAACTGCGACTGTGCTTTCGAAGCAGTTGCTGGATATTGGCAATGGTAAGGTCGCAGTTGACAGCTCGACCGGATTAATGACTTTTCCCACAGATTTCTGTCACTTCACAGAATCAGAAAAAGGATGCTTATTGAGCGTGTTTTTGCGGACATTAAACAACAATATAATAACCACGATTGGCTAAGTGAACGACCAATATTGGCAGCAAAAACAAAGATGTCGATGATCTCTAATGCTACCATTCAGAATTTCCTTCCAGGAGAAGTTGTTTACGTACAAATCAGTTGACACGGCCACAAACCAGGATGACGTAGTCAACTATCCTACAGAATTTTTAAACTCATTGGACATTGCCTGGACTACCCCCATATAATTTGAAATTAAAAGTAGGGTCAGTTGTCATCATGCTGCGTAATATTAATCAACCTCGACTTTGCAATGGAACGAGATTGGTTGTGAAGAAACTCATGAATAACATCATCGAAGCTAAAATAATCAAAGGAAAATACAAAAGAGAGGATGTCTTAATCCCACGAATACCTATGATTCCAACGGATTTGCCATTTGATTTTAAGAGGTTGCAATTTCCCGTGCGTCTGGCGTTTGCGATGACCATAAATAAATCGCAAGGCCAATCGTTGCAAGTTTGCGGAATAAACTTAGAGTTTCCCTGTTTCGCACATGGACAATTATACGTTGCGTGTTCGCGTGTCGGAAAACCAACATCCTTATTTATTTACGCACCGCAAAAAAAAACTAAAAATATTGTCTACCAGAAAGCACTATATTAATTAACTGTATATGATCATAACTGTGTTGTATTTAATTTAAGCAGAGATTTGTTTATCATGTTCACAGTCCAGAAACGAGCACATCCAAGAAACTTTTAAATGTTTGTATATGAAGTGTATAAATATAAATAAATGACTTAATATGTATATAATATGTGCATTTGGATCCTTAATGTCAACGTACATTAGTAACTCTTTATTTCCATCAACTTGGCTCCATCTACTTGGGAACCACTTGGCTCGCCAGGACATGATAATATGGTGGACGTACTAGGCGACTCGGACAAATCTGTTTCGATCAGAACATTATCAATGTTGCGCTGCTGGCTGTCTTCAATAACATCAATATCTACCAGAACATTCTTGATGTTGGGCTTTTGGCTGTCTTCAATAACTTTAATGTCCCTGTATGTCTTCGGCCGATAAATTTTATTCACATAATGTCTCCTCAGATGATGAAGATGGCATTGTAGAAACGTGTTTTGGTTTAGATAGCAGCTTTTGCTTTAATATATATTTTTGTATTTTTGCCCTGTTCACGCGTATTATTCGTTCTACATTCTTACCACACTTGGTACAAAATCTGAAGGTAACAGCGATTATGGTAACAGCATCTTAATAATAATTTAATACAATCTGGACAGTTATTATTTTTTTCTGCCGTTCCATCCACTTTTTACAAAACGGACAATGCATTTTAAGGAGTTGAGAGATATATGTATAGCTTCACTATAACTATATTATAGTTGTTTGAATTCTTTATTTTCTCGATGACAGATGTAGTTCTTCTTCTTTTCCTAACCATGGCGATCGTCAAAAAAAAAAAACGACAGATGTAGTTTGATAGTTATAGTGTAAATATTTGTCAGTATTCACTCAAAAAAATTGGCTATGGTAAAATGTCACTTGAAATGTTAACGTCTCTTTGCAGTGCATCTATACTATAATTCTTTAATATTCCTAAAAATCTGAAAGCAGCAAATTTCAATAAAATTAAAAAAGTATTGTGTCGTGTGTTTGTGACTTACTAAATATGCCTCCAATAATTATAATAAAGATTAGTAAAAATACTTTTATAAAAGGTATATTCAAAAAACACGATCTTAAATAATTTCAACAACTATAAACGAAACTTACCAAATTTTCTTTACCAAGCCTTTTGAAAAAAAAATATAAATAAATAAAATGTCTTTGAATAGAGAGCAAAAGAAGAAATTGCTAATAAAGCCAATGAAAATCTAAAACGAGAGTTTTTTGCGCAGTTAAGTAACTTGATCTGGGCAATTAATCAGTTGCAACCACGTGGCGTTGAGGAACATTTACCCGTTTCAAATAATCCATTAGCAGCAGAAAACAACGCAAGTTTAGATCTAATAAAATCTTTGCCTGAACTTAGCGGAGATTCTGTTTCTTACCCCGCTTGGCGAACCGCAGCTGAATTCGCCATTAATTACTACTCGGAGGGTTCGGAAAAATATTACATAGCTATGGGTATTTTCCGAAACAAAATTATTGGTTCCGCAAATACTACACTCGCGTCTTTTAATACAGTGCTTAATTTCAAAACAATGTTAGCTAGACTAGATAAGGAATATGCCGATAAAAGGCCTCTTTATGTTTTGGAGAACGAGCTAAGTATCCTTAGACAAGATAATTTTTCTATTACTGATTATTATAATAAGGTGGACAAAAAACTATGCCTTATCATAAATAAACAAATCATGACGTATAGCGAGAATAAAGATATTATTGCCACTTTAAATGAGCGCGCTAGGGAAAATGCCTTACGCGTCTTCATATCAAGACTTAGACGTCCATTGTGCGATATCCTTTTTTCCTACAGACCTAAAAACCTTCCAACTGCTCTTGCAGTGGCTCAGGAGCTGCAAACGAATCATAGAAGACATAATTTTGCAGAAGCATTTGCTGTTGGAAATACTTATAAATTCAATAAGCCGGTAACGCCTCAATTAAAACAAATAGATTACAACAATAGACCGAATGCAGGTATTAGCTTGAATTCAAATCCTATTAAACCAACCCCAATGGAATTCGATAGCAATACAAGTTACTACCGACAGCCTAATAGTGTTCCGAAACTATCCACTCAGCAGACTCAACCTACATCCAAGTACATTCCTCATACATCAACCTATAAACGAAATCGCGAACACTTTCATTCTGATCGTGCACCCTTTCACAAACTGCAAAAGGTAAATATTACAGGATATTAGAATCCTTTCAAAATGTTGAGGAAAATTTCAGTCAGGATACCAATTTTGATGATGAATATTATTACAACAACTCGGGCATTGACCACCATAATTATAATGACGATGCTGCAGCGGAATAGGGGGACGAAATAAACTATTTAAACTAAAATCGCTCCTACCGTTTATTACGAAAAAGTGAAAAACGGCCGGGAGCTTCGCATTTTAATTGATACAGGCACATCAAAAAATTATATAAAATACTTTCCATTTCTTCAGGGAATTAAATGTTTGGGAAAACCTTTTAATTTGAAATCCATACACGGTAAAAATCTAATATATAAAAAATGTTTAATTAATGTGTTAGGCAATACCTCAACGTTCTTTCTGCTTTCAAGTTTAAGTACATTTGACGGTCTTATAGGTTATGACTTTTTAAAACATATGGATGCTAAAGTTGATACTGTTGAAGGGTATTTACTTTACCGGAATGGTAAAGAAAAATTACACTTTTTCCATGTGAGCAAGTAAACTTAATAACAATAGAAGAAAATTCAGTTCCACTCAAACTACAAGGACAATTTGGGCAAATAATCAGTAAAAATATTAATGCATTTTCTGACCCAGACAGTGCCTTGCCTTTCAACACAACCGTTAAGGGGAGAATTCGCACAAATACAGATGAACCGATAAACAGCAAGACTTATCCATATCCCATGTCTGTAGCCCCATTTATTAATACAGAAATAAAAAGACTTCTTAAAGATGGAATAATAAGGCCATCTTGTTCGCCTTACAATTCTCCTGTCCACGTAGTATCTAAAAAGGGATTTGATGAATACCCTATTCCGGACACAACTGTCATCTTAGCCAACTTAGGAAGGTCCAAGTTTTTTACAACATTGGATCTTAAGTCCGGATTTCACCAAATCACTATGTGTGAAAAAGACAGGCAAAAAACAGCGTTTAGTATAAACAACGGAAAATATCAATTCTGTAGATTAGCCTTTGGGTTAAGAAATGCACCCAGTATTTTTCAAAGGGCTATTGACGATGTTTTACGCGAAGTCATAGGGAAATATTGTCACGTTTATTGCGACGATATAATTATATATTCTACAGATGAACAATCACATTTAAAGCACATCAAGCACATACTTCAAACTCTTGAAAACGCAGGAATGAGAGTCTCACCTGAAAAATCGAAGTTTTTTAAAACTCAAGTGGAGTTTCTAGGGTTTCTTGTTTCTAACGCGGGTATTAGAACTTGTCCAGATAAAATTCGTGATATTGTTAATTATGAACCTCCGCAAACTCTTCGAGCATTGCGCTCATTTCTGGGACTATCAGGATATTATAGGCGTTTTATTAAAGACTATGCTGCCATAGTGAAGCCTTTGACAGCTTACCTTCGCGGAGAAAACGAACAAGTAGGTTCACGATGCTCAAAAAATGTGAAAATTGACTTTAGCCCTCAAGCCCTTCAAGCTTTTGAACGAATACAACAATTGTTAGCTTCAGATGATGTTTCACTTCAATACCCAAATTATAATCAACCTTTCGAGCTTACAACAGATGCCTTTTCTACTGCTTTGGGTGCAGTTTTGTCCCACAAAGGTTGTCCAATTACTATGATTTCACGAAAACTCTGATGCCTTTTCTAGACAATTCTGCAACAATTTAAGTGAAGTCCCCTCAAATGAAACTGTGCATAGTGAAGAATCCTTAACTAACATTATCAAAACCGTCAATTGCCCTATTAAATAATTCAGAAACCAATTAATGATTTCTAAGTCTAATTCCTTTATTAAAAACTAGTTGACCCCGCAGTCGTTGTCCTGTGTGAAATTATGTGTTTAGAAATGAAAAAGTTAAATTTATCATTTCACTTTTTTTTCAATGTATCGCAGTTTGATAAACAACATTTTTTGGTTTCTGTTCCGTTGTATAGAAAAGATGGTTTTCCAACTTGTGAGCAGGCCACGTATATCTGGCCGAGTGAAAAACATAGCATTTCCAAATGTATACCATACACTATGCGACTATCCTTGTGTCTCAAATGCAATTTTCACTGGAAACTGAATACGTTTGAACTGAAATGACAAATCGTTAGAACTCAGAGGAATTCGTAGAATCAAGCATTCTGCCCCTTTGTATTCGATAGCTGCGTCACAATCAGTCAGGTTCCATTGCACAGTTTCGGCGCCTGAAAATGAAACCTAATAACGACAGATCCTACTTTGAGACGCGGTGACATACCAAGCCTATTCCAAGAATTTAGAAATTCCACGATCGATCAATTTGTATGAGCGCAAGTCTCCCGGAATTTGACTTTGAATCTTCCAGTTTAAGTCAACAACGTCGGTATTTTTGGCAGCTAACATTGCGCGTGCACTTAAGGAATTGTAGTTACGATAATTTGTCCAATGTCCGAATATTCGTGATGAGTTCATCTTTCGTGAATTGACAAAGGGAAGATGGAATTGATATCGAACCACCGGAAGTATCAACCGGAATTTACCCATTTCCAATTCTTAGCGAATACAATGTAAAATGTCTTCGGCAATGTCATTTTAGTTCGTATTCCATAATTGACGCTAATTTGATGGCTGATCATCACGAAAAGTGTGCGAACTTCATTCCAGTGATTATCATTTTCCAGCAATTGTAATTGTATGTATAATTTCAAGATATTTCCGAATAGAGCAAGTTCTCGCAAACGATTCACTGACGAAAGTTGAGAAAAAACTCGTAAATGTTAATTTTGTTGCTGGGGGTGTTTTCTCTGTCTGTACTGTATTCTCTGTGTTGAAATAGACTATTTGGTCATTCTCCAAATTAACTGCGAGACGCACAACAGTCGGAAAACGTTCTTGAATCGCAAAAGGAAATATCATACAAAGCGCTTTATTGCAGTTCACGTATCGACCGTATCGTTCAAGATCAGTAACCGCCATGTTGTTTCCTTTGGTGACGTATTTACACACGTATTTTATCGATTACACCAAACTGCAATACGCAACATTGACATGACTTTTGAATGTGAATTAGACAACAGTGGCGAATATGGTACGATCCATATGTTGTCGACTTTGATGTGTTGTTAACTTCGATGTGTTGTTAACTTCGATATTCACGACTCTAAATTGAATGCTAAATGTTCTGCCATTGTCATCTGGTGAGCGACGCTGATACATTGGATATCCATCATTTCTAGTTTGTGTTTCCGAAAGAAAAGCACCTGGATAGTGTTTCGTACATTTATTGTCAGACATACAAACCGAAGTGGTATTGTGATGTCCGTAAGGTACATGAACCATATTGGTTTCGTATAATTCTGCTTCTATCTCTGGATCGGGAATTTCCGCAGAAATGATTTCATCAATTTGATTTGGTGTAACCACCATCCACCATCCAAAGAAGAATATGTGCGTGCGGCAAACCTCTCTTTTGCCACTCAACAGAGTACATCCAGCATCTAACAGCACCACATATACATACGTTGCTTTAAGATAAAGTTTACAAAACATCGCAACTGTTGTTTGAAAAGTTGTCCTCTGACATCGTGACGATCGCTTGCTGATTGCCCGCGATCCATAATTTCATTCGTATGTCATCGCATCCTGGGAATACTCGGTCATGTGCCATGGGCTGTCAATATACATCCTTACGTTGATGCCAAAATGAACCTGACCTCTTCGTGGCATCGAAACAAATTTTAATCTGTAATTGAGCACTTTGTGTGAAACACACATAACGTTTTGACGGAATAAATTTCAATAATTTTTTTTTGAATAACCGGAATAAAGAAAGCAAACGACAAATTTGACAATTGAAAAACAAAAGGAAAAAAGTAGAAAAAAAAATTTTGTATAAAAAAAAGTTATTTTTTAGGAATTGTCCAACTGTCTGACTTTTCCTCACGAAAAGCATACGCTTTTTTTATTTCTAAACTTTCCTCGGTCCACAGCGATCAACCTCTGAAAATTTCATCAAGATTGTTCAGCTGTTCTCGAGCATTAGCGTTACTAACAGCATTCATTCGTTTGTATGGGAAAAAGAAAAGGGCTCTTTTTAGGAGTTTTCCGGCAATTATTCGAATTTTTTTTTGCCATAAAAACCATCCTTGAGCCTCAACGAACATTTAAAAAAAAGAATTGGCAAAATTGGTCCAGGCGTTTTTGAGTTATGCGCCAGCATTTAAAATCATAATTAATTTCTTTTTTTGTTTAAGTTTTTTTTTTTTTTTAAGTATTTTCCTTGTTTGGGCGGAGACCTGTCCGAATTGGTAGTAATCACCGAAATCGGTCCAGGCGTTCTCCAGTTATAAGCGTAGTAACTAACGTCACTTTCTTTTATATATATAGATACAAAAATTCTTTTTAAAAAACTGATACGTCACACAATCACTTTCGATACTCTTAAGAATCTTATAGAATGCCTAAAAAGTCATGTCAACCCTAACGTCACCAACGGAATTTATTGCGATCTCCACACTCTAGCACAGATACAAAATAAAATAATATCACCTTTTCCTGGCGTTAAGTTTATTCACACTCAGCTTCTATTAATTGACTTAATTAATAATGATGACCAAATGGAATTGATATCGATGGAGCACAATCGAGCTCATCGTGGTTTACACGAAAACTTTCGCCAGATTTCTCGTGAATACTATTTTCCAAATATAAAAAAATTATTGATATCAACAATACCAAATTGGAAAATATGTTTGTAGAATAAATACCAAAGAAAACCTCCTGATCCTAGAATTGGTAAAACACCAATCCCAGACCGCCCAGGTGAAATTCTCCACATAGATATTCTTATAACTGGCAGGCAATTGTTTTTAAAGTGTTTAGATAAATTTTCCAAATTTGCAATAGTTAAACCCATTACTTCAAGAGCTACGGTTGATATTAAATACGCCCTATTAGAAGTCCTATTAGTGTTTAATAACCTAAAGTCATTGTCTCTGATAACGAAAGAGGTTTTCAATCTAACGCAATTCAAGTTATGCTTAGAGATATATTTTCTATAGACCAGTTTTTCATTCCTACTCTTCACAGCGAAAGTAATGGCCAAGTAGAAAGGTTCCACTCCACGCTGTTGGAAATTGCAACCAGAGATAAAGAGATGTTTAACTCCTCTCTCACTGGAAGTGAGAGAGCAATTGCTAAACGTCAAAACCTACTGAACTTTGACAGCTAATCGAGTTCAGTAGGTTTTAACGTTTATCAATTGGAAACCAGCGATGGCCAGATTGAAATCTTACCAAAAAAATGTGTAAACGGAGAGATTTGTTGCATCGTTCAAGACCACTTATAAAAAATGTAAAACAATGAAAATTAAATAAATTTGTGAAATCTAAAGATATTTGATGAAACGTTTTGTAATTTGAAGCATCATAGTTTTATTTTCAATGGAAAATGATTAAAAACATTTAATGATTGAGAGCTAACAAGCTTAAATCCTATTATTGGGTATTGAAAGGACAAAAGTCAGTTGTTATAATATTCTTTAAAAAGATGAAAATAGTTTCTCCATATAATAAATAACCGCCATATAGTAATTTTTATTCATACTAAATGTTGGGTGTTTGAATTTAAATGCTCAAAAATTGTAATTTTGTTCAATCTGGCCATAATGGAAAATGTTATAAAAAACGCTAATTTTGAGGCGCTCTCACACTGGAATAAGTTTAACAACCCTTTATTCCTAATGCAACAATCAAGGGAAAACTGCTAAAACATACATACATATGTATGTATGTCTGTGGAGGAAAGGTTTTCATACGGCGAAACAAAAGGCTTGGAAATAAATTCGATAAAGTGTTTACTGAAAATATAGTTGATAAAGATCTTGGTACCACAGTTCTAATTAATGGTAGGAAAATATATAAAAGTAATCTTCGTTAAACATAAATATCTAGACTGTATCTTGCACAAAAAAACGCAATTCTAAAGATATAAAACTAAAAATGAGCGACGCTGAATTATTAGAAAAATATTTACGTAAATAAACCGCTTGCTAATTTTTTAAATTATCACGATAGTCTTAAGTAAAAATTTAATTATTGTTTATTTGAATTTGTACCACTCATATTACATTAACCATTAATTGTATTTAGCAAAAATAAGCTAAACGTTTTGTAAAGCTTAAGCCAAGCAATTAATCAACTTTGTCACCTCTTCAACATATGCTCAACAAAGCTCCAATGTAAAAAAATGCTCCGTCGAATCGAGGACGTTTCGAGACTTAAGAGGGGAATAGTTAACCTTAGTTAAGAAAACAATTAACATAAGATGAAGCTAACATAACGTAAATTGCTTTCAATGCTACGCACATTCCTGCTGGGGTCTTCATGCTGGAATGCTTATACGGTCATTTGCATATCATCACTCTTATCATTATTATCACCAATAAGAGCGCACAGCAACAGCGTAACTCTTTGATGGGTGGCATTCGGAAGGTGATGCGTAAAACACTGAAGTGTTGCGGTACCTTCAGAAGTTGTAATTGCAATGATAAAGCTGCTCACAGCAAGAACATCTGAAGAATAAGATCTCATAGCAACAACGATATTTTACCTTTGGTAAAGAGAGCTACAAGTAAGTTGTTGCTGCACCAATAAGGAAAAGCAGTGGAATATATGCTTGGGCTTTAGCTTAGTTAGGGCAGATGGAATGTAAACGTGAAACTATTAGCATCAGTAATACAAGTTTCTTAATAAAACAAAAACATTTTTAACTGGCGCCCAACTCGAAGGCCAAGGACTTGCAAAAAGAACATAGGAATTCTGAAGTACCAAGAACCTGCAAAAGAAATTAGAAATTCTAAAGGACCAGAAATCCACAAATACCGAAATCACATAAGGAATCCCGAAGGACTGTGAAACAACAAATTCATCATTACTAAAAATATTTAAAAGTGTAAGTGATTATTTAAACAATTTCCAAGTGGTTATTTAAATTATATTAATTATAAAAAGTCTATAGTTTATCAGAGTACTATATGAGTGCTTTCAAAAGAATCTAATTTCCAATTGAAATAAATCACAGATTTACATAAAACTCCCGTGTGTTATAAAAATTGTCGAAGAAAAGGTTAGCGTTTCATGAAATAACCTTAAAAAATATTATCCTTGTTAAATATAGTGCTATTTAGATAACCTTCAAACAGGACACGTGTTAGGTATAGTGTTACAAAAGGAATATAACTTCTGATATTTGAATTAATTTAGTGAGAATCATAAAACTGCTACAAAGTTTGTATTAATTATTAAATAATTAATAATTAGTAAAAATGTATTAATCTATATAAATAAAAATGAATTGTTGTTCGTTAGTCTGATTAAAACTCGAGAACGGCTGGGCCGCTTGAGCTGACTTTGGTTTTAAAATGTTTGTCGTAGTCCAGGGTAGGTCTAAACGGTGAGCAAATAAGGAAAAATTACGAGTAAGATAGAGTAAAACGACAATTCCATTTTCCCATATAAAAGTTGACCACTTACTTTCTGTCAAACATTTGACGGTATTTGTACTCTCAGTTCCACTCGAATTGAAGAACGCATTAAAACAAGACTTTTGAATCAACAACATAATATCAACTTTGCTCATAACATCGTGTATTTAAATTTCAATTTCAAATTTCAAAATATATAAATATAATTAATGTGTTGACATGTTTGATGGTGCCAACCTTACAGTGTTACCAACTCTCAAAAATACTTTTATTATAATAACGGGGCATCTCTGCCTGTGCAGACTCCACATTGCTCATTGCTTACTAGATATAGAATACTACATAGTTTGCCATATATCGTAAGCTAGAAGCTATCTCTTCAGCAGTTTAACAGCGCAGTTTTCATTTATATGAAAATTTCGAAGAGGCAACATATTCCATTTCCACATATGCCGACGGCATTTTAATTTCGGTAATATGAAAATTAGAAGAGCGAGTTAAGACGGTTGTGTTATATTATAAAAATAAAGTACATTTTCAAAATAACATTTAATATTTAGTTTAATATTGTTCATTTATAGAAATATTATGGAAATTGGGTTGGTAAGTCTTAAACTTAATAAACTTATACAAGCCTAAATCAAAATATCATTTCTCATTTTAAATTTATTATTTTAATTGGTATATAAAAGTTATGCCACAATTATTATATAGTAATCCAAAAATATAAATTCTTATTTTTTCCAAAAATACATTTGTAAACAAAAGGATATTTATCCTTTTTTTATGTTCCACACAAAAGATTTAAGGAGTTCAAGAGCTCAAAACGTGCCCTACATCAGCTACCTACCCGACGGCATTTCGCAAATGATAAAATAAATTTTTCAAGAGCTCAAAGCATACGCTACATCATCTCGAACCTACCTACCCTACGCTTTTGCGCAAATGATTACATCATGATAGCAAATGCCCACATACAGATTTGGCAATGGCAATAACAGTTAGTATTCTATAAATTCTATCCTGTCGAGATGCCCTGTAATAAGTGTATCCGAACGTTCCATTGTTTTGTCATCTCATGTAAAAAGCACGTGTATCCGAACGTTACATTGTTTTGTCCATAAATTTAGAGACTTTTTGCTGCGCTCCTACTTTAACATCCTTGGTTTTGTCATCTCATGTAAAAAAAAAAAAAAAGAAATATTTAATTGGAGAAATAAGAAAGTAATAAGTGTATCCGAACGTTCCATTGTTTTGTCATCTCATGTAAAAAGCACGTATATCCGAACGTTACATTGTTTTGTACATACATTTAGAAACTTTTTGCTGCGCTCCTACTTCAACATCCTTGGTTTTGTCATCTCATGTTAAAAAAAAGAAACATTTAATTGGAGAAATATTGAAATACTGCTAAAAGTGATTTCTTCTCGCTGCTGACAATGCCGAGGAAAAGAAAACGACCTGACATAGGTCGTCGAAGTCGTGTAAATGTGCAACGAGCTACTTTACGCTCCAACCGCACTAATGACCAGCGAGGTGCTGATAATGATAACAGTCGTACAAGTATGGGAGAATTTTGTTCAAGAGTAAATAACTATCAAGTGGATAGGGGGAGAATGGAACGAGTTCGTGCACATCGATCACAACAGCAGCGAGCACGGGATAACGAATTTAATCGATTCCGCAGACGCAATGCTCCTGTAAACCTCGAACGAGAAGCATTTTCCTACGATCCGGAATTTGATTATAGTGCCGACAAATCTGTGACGACTGGAGAAATGTCAATCATTTGTCAACATTGAAAAGCATTAAAGTACAATAGTGAACCTGCAGGATTATGTCGTGTTGGTGGCAATGTTCAATTGCCTCAATTGGTTCCACCACCTGAACCGTTACACTCATTAGTTAATGGGATGGAAAGTGAGTCTAAACACTTCTTGGCTAACATCCAAAAATATAATAATTGCTTCCAAATGACATCGTTTGGTGCAACGCATATAGTACAAGACGGGTTCATGCCTACTTTCAAGGTAGTATACCATAATTGTTTTAATGAAATTCTAATTTGTATTTGTATCACAATTAATTTAACCAGTTCTTAAACAATTACAGATACAAGGACAAATTCATCACCTACTGGGGGCAATGCTGCCAGTGCCAGATGCAGATCATAAATTTTTGCAAATTTATTTTATGGGCAATCAAGATTTGGAAGTTAATACACGTTGTGGTCATAATCCAACCGTCAAGCGAATCATTGTCCAACAACTGCCAACATTTCTTCACGAGAATAATGAATTAATGAAGATGTTCAAAATGGCACTGGATCGGATGCCATCAGACAGCCATTATATTGTAATAAGAGCCGACAAAACACCTGCTGGAGAGAATGCAAGGAGGTTTAATTCACCGACAATAGATGAAGTGGCTATTGTCGTTGTTGGAGAGAATTTGCAATCAAGAGATATTGTATTTCATCGCCGGAACAATGAATTGATGCTTTACAATACCCATTAATTTTCTGGCAGGGAGAAGATGGGTACCATTTTAATATCAAAATGGTTAATCCAACAACAGGTAATTAGATTATACAAAATAAAATATTTTATATGTTCAATATATAAATGTATTTTTTTTAAATATGTACTTCCAGGTGCTGATACACACAAAAAAGTCAGCGCCATGAATTATTATGCATGCAGACTCATGATCCGTGAAGGTGAAGTAAATCACATTTTGAAGTATCAACGGCTCTTTCATCAGTATGCAGTGGGCATGTACGTCAAAATTGAGACTGAAAGATTGACATACATCCGTCTTAACCAACAGCAGCTTCGATCTGAAGAGTACATTCATCTTCGCGATGCAATCAATGCTGACGGCAATGTAAATAATGTAGGAAGAATGACAATTTTACCGGCCACATACATCGGAAGCCCGCGCCACATGCTCGAGTACGCTCAAGATGCGATGTCTTATGTTCGAAAGTATGGCCGTCCAGACCTATTTATTACATTCACCTGTAACCCACAATGGATTGAAATAAAAAAAGAACTCCTACACAACCAAACACCACTTGATAGGCATGACATCGCAGCCAGAGTTTACAAGCAAAAATTAAAATTTTTAATGAATTTCATTACAAAGCAATTTTGTGTGTATGGCCAAGTACGTTGTTGGATGTATTCTGTTGAGTGGCAAAAGCGTGGTTTGCCATATGCTCATATATTAGTCTGGTTGGTTGACAAAATAAGGCCAGAAGAAATTGATTCCATTATTTCAGCCGAAATTCCTGATGAAACGGTTGACCCAAAATTGCATACGATAGTAACTAAACACATGATACATGGACCTTGCGGAGTTTTCAACAACAGCTCACCCTGTATGATCGACAGGAAGTGCTCCAAACGGTACCCGAGAAACTTGCTTGCTGAAACCATCTCGGGAATCGATGGTTACCCATTGTATCGTCGGCGATCAGTTGAGGACGGTGGACGATCTGTAGATGTCAAGATAAAAGGACAAGATTTTCATGTAGACAATCATTGGATTGTGCCGTTCTCGCCCATATTGTCCAAAACTTTTGAAGCTCACATCAACGTGGAATTTGGTGACTCTGTGAAATCCATAAAGTACATATGTAAATATGTTAACAAAGGTAGCGACATGGCCATGTTCGCAGTAACAAACACAAATAATGAAGTGTCTCACTATCAGATGGGTCGCTATGTAAGCAGCAATGAGGCTATTTGGCGCATATTTTCGTTTGCAATTCATGAAAGACATCCCACTGTATTGCATTTGGCAGTTCATTTAGAAAATGGACAACGAGAGTATTTCAACCCAAACATCGCTGTGGATAGAGCGGCACGTCCACCTGGGACCACATTCACAGGTTTCTTCTCAATTTGTGCAACTGATCAATTCGCTCGCACTTTGCTGTATGATGATATGCCGCGCTACTACACATGGAACGCATCATCAAAGTTTTTTCAGCGTCGTAAAAAAGGAACACCACTTGAAGGATATGAAAATGTATTTGCCACAGATGCTATAGGCCGTATATATACAGTACATCCTAATAACGATGAATGTTATTATCTTAGATTGTTATTGGTGAATGTTCCTGGTCCGACATCTTTTCAACAATTGCGAACAGTTGATGGACATCTGTGCGCGACTTACCGTGAGGCGTGTCAATTATTACGGTTGCTTGAAAACGATTCGCATTGGGATGATACGCTCAAGGATTCCGTGATATCTTCATCGCCGCATCAAATTCGCACACTGTTTGCGATTATAACATCGACATTCTTTCCCTCAAATCCGTATGATTTGTAGATGAAATATAGGGATGACATGTCTGAGGATGTGTTGCATCGCGTGCGTTGTGAAACTTTGAATCCTACATTGGAAATTACGGCAGAGATTTACAATGACACATTGATCATAATAGAAGATATGTGTTTGTTGATGGCAAATAAAGTATTGTCGTGTTTGGGCCTGACAGCACCCAATCGTGCTATGCAAGATGCATTAAACCATGAGTTGCAAAGAGAACTCCAGTACGATACTCAAGTTATGACCGAAGCAGTTCGCACAACTGTTCCGCAAGTGAACGAAGAACAAAGGATTGCGTACGATCGTTTAACACAAGCTGTAAACAGTGGGTCTGGGGGGATTTACTTTCTTGATTCTCCTGGGGGTACTGGGAAAATGTTCCTAATTCCATTGCTATTAGCAAAGATCCGATCGCAAAATGAGGTAGCCCTAGCGTTGGCTTCATCTGGAATAGCAGCAACTTTATTAGAAGGCGGACGAACTGCACATTCAGCCTTAAAATTACCATTAAACATGTATATCAACGAAACGCCAGTTTGCAACATTGCTAAAAATAGCGCTATGGAGAAGACTCTCCAAGTATGCAAATTGATAATTTGGGACGAATGCACAATGGCCCACAAGAGGTCACTGGATGCACTAGATAGGACGTTAAAAGATTTACGTGATAACCAAAACATTTTTGGTGGAGCTATGATACTGTTGTCAGGTGATTTTCGTCAGACTCTTCCAGTAATTCCTCGATCGACTGTTGCGGACGAAATAAACGCATGTCTAAAATCATCAAATTTGTGGCGGCACGTAAAGACACTACAATTAACTACTAACATGCGAGTGTTTTTGCAACAAGATCAAACTGCGACTGTGTTTTCGAAGCAGTTGCTGGATATTGGCAATGGTAAGGTCGCAGTTGACAGCTCGACCGGATTAATGACTTTTCCCACAGATTTCTGTCACTTCACAGAATCGAAAAAGGAGCTTATTGAGCGTGTTTTTGCGGACATTAAACAACAATATAATAACCACGATTGGCTAAGTGAACGACCAATATTGGCAGCAAAAAACAAAGATGTCGATGATCTCAATGCTACCATTCAGAATTTCCTTCCAGGAGAGTTGTTTACGTACAAATCAGTTGACACGGCCACAAACCAGGATGACGTAGTCAACTATCCTACAGAATTTTTAAACTCATTGGACATGCCTGGACTACCACCATATAATTTGAAATTAAAAGTAGGGTCAGTTGTCATCATGCTGCGTAATATTAATCAACCTCGACTTTGCAATGGAACGAGATTGGTTGTGAAGAAACTCATGAATAACATCATCGAAGCTAAAATAATCAAAGGAAAGTACAAAAGAGAGGATGTCTTAATCCCACGAATACCTATGATTCCAACGGATTTGCCATTTGATTTTAAGTGGTTGCAATTTCCCGTGCGTCTGGCGTTTGCGATGACCATAAATAAATCGCAAGGCCAATCGTTGCAAGTTTGCGGAATAAACTTAGAGTTTCCCTGTTTCGCACATGGACAATTATACGTTGCGTGTTCGCGTGTCGGAAAACCAACATCCTTATTTATTTACGCACCGCAAAAAAAAACTAAAAATATTGTCTACCAGAAAGCACTATATTAATTAACTGTATATGATCATAACTGTGTTGTATTTAATTTAAGCAGAGATTTGTTTATCATGTTCACAGTCCAGAAACGAGCACATCCAAGAAACTTTTAAATTTTTGTATATGAAGTGTATAAATATAAATAAATGACTTAATATGTATATAATATGTGCATTTGGATCCTTAATGTCAACGTACATTAGTAACTCTTTATTTCCATCAACTTGGCTCCATCTACTTGGGAACCACTTGGCTCGCCAGGACATGATAATATGGTGGACGTACTAGGCGACTCGGACAAATCTGTTTCGATCAGAACATTATCAATGTTGCGCTGCTGGCTGTCTTCAATAACATCAATATCTACCAGAACATTCTTGATGTTGGGCTTTTGGCTGTCTTCAATAACTTTAATGTCCTGTATGTCTTCGGCCGATAAATTTTATTCACATAATGTCTCCTCAGATGATGAAGATGGCATTGTAGAAACGTGTTTTGGTTTAGATAGCAGCTTTTGCTTTAATATATATTTTTGTATTTTTGCCCTGTTCACGCGTATTATTCGTTCTACATTCTTACCACACTTGGTACAAAATCTGAAGGTAACAGCGATTATGGTAACAGCATCTTAATAATAATTTAATACAATCTGGACAGTTATTATTTTTTTCTGCCGTTCCATCCACTTTTTACAAAACGGACAATGCATTTTAAGGAGTTGAGAGATATATGTATAGCTTCACTATAACTATCGGGTGATTTTTTAAGAGCTTGATAACTTTTTTTTAAAAAAAAACGCATAAAATTTGCAAAATCTCATCGGTTCTTTATTTGAAACGTTAGATTGGTTCATGACATTTACTTTTGAAGATAATTTCATTTAAATGTTGACCGCGGCTGCGTCTTAGGTTAAGGTCCATTCGGAGAGAGTCCAATTTTGGGCAACTTTTTCGAGCATTTCGGCCGGAATAGCCCGAATTTCTTCGGAAATGTTGTCTTCCAAAGCTGGAATAGTTGCTGGCTTATTTCTGTAGACTTTAGACTTGACGTAGCCCCACAAAAAATAGTCTAAAGGCGTTAAATCGCATGATCTTGGTGGCCAACTTACGGGTCCATTTCTTGAGATGAATTGTTCTCCGAAGTTTTCCCTCAAAATGGCCATAGAATCGGGCGAGCTGTGTGGCATGTAGCGCCATCTTGTTGAAACCACATGTCAACCAAGTTCAGTTCTTCCATTTTTGGCAACAAAAAGTTTGTTAGCATCTTGAACGATTAGCATCGCCATTCACCGTAACGTTGCGTCCAACGAGCATCTTTGAGGGAAAAAATCCATGGTCCATATCGATTCCACCAGCGTACAAACCACACCAAACAGTACATTTTTCGGGATGCATGGGCAGTTGGCCACCAAGATCATGCGATTTAACGCCTTTAGACTATTTTTTGTGGGGCTACGTCAAGTCTAAAGTCTACAGAAATAAGCCAGCAACTATTCCAGCTTTGGAAGACAACATTTCCGAAGAAATTCGGGCTATTCCGGCCGAAATGCTCGAAAAAGTTGCCCCAAAATTGGACTTTCCGAATAGATTTACCTAAGACGCAGCCGCGGTCAACATTTAAATGAAATTATCTTCAAACTAAAAGTAAATGTCATGAACCAATCTAACGTTTCAAATAAAGAACCGATGAGATTTTGCAAATTTTATGCGTTTTTTTTTTAAAAAAAGTTATCAAGCTCTTAAAAAATCACCCGATATATGTACATACTTTATGTTAAACTTTCTGTCTCCCCGCTCTAATGTTACTAATTTTGTTTTCTTTTTGCAGTTCTGGTTTTTAGTTTTTATTAAGTTCAGAATTGAAATGGTTGGGGCTGCCAGCCAAGTGAGTTTAATTGTTCTACTCTTCACAATGCGCACAACCTCTCTCCAACCGGCACTTATAGCGTCGTTTTGTAGGTTATGTTAAGACCTTTTAAAGATGTAAACTATTGCCAGATACGAGCTCTGTAGCGCTTTATACATAGTCGCGAAATTCAAAAGGCAAGAAGGCGGAAGGTAGATATTTTCAAACCTAATATCATACATATAGGTTTCATACAAACTGATGTTTGTTCAACTATGTTTCCTTTTAGATGTCACAAACTTTGTGGGAACCTGAAGAAGAAGAAAAAGTCGAAACTTTCTTCAATCTGGTATGTACTATCGTTTCATTGAGCTTATCGGCTTAGATATGCCTCTATTATGAAAACAACCATTTTAACAGCACTGAAGATATGCGTTAGGTTAATAATTTGAGACCCGAGATCATGAGCATCAAGTTGCTTTCCGGCATCAAATAATCAGCTGAATTCGCCATTAATTACTACTCGGAGGGTTCGGAAAAATATTACATAGCTATGGGTATTTTCCGAAACAAAATTATTGGTTCCGCAAATACTACACTCGCGTCTTTTAATACAGTGCTTAATTTCAAAACAATGTTAGCTAGACTAGATAAGGAATATGGTGAATGTTCCTGGTCCGACATCTTTTCAACAATTGCGAACAGTTGATGGACATCTGTGCGCGACTTACCGTGAGGCGTGTCAATTATT